>NW_027103558.1:0-6522 GCF_902728285.1 Clytia hemisphaerica | reverse complement strand
ATGTTCGACCGGACAACTCAAAATCGAATTTCAATCGGTCGATTGCGTTTAGATTTGGTTCGACAGGACCCTGCTGACGCACCGGACTGTCACCGGATTTTTCCGGTGGCAAAAAGAATCCTTTCGCTACACCGGACGCAATAAGTCCGGTGTCAGTCTGGTGTTGCATACAGGCAGTATAGACTTAAACTCGTATATCAAGATTACGGGATTTCGAGTGCGGGCCGATTTTCAGAGGTTTCAGTTTCGATTTCAAGCAAATGACTTAGCAACGAAGTGCTCGCCCATAGTTACGGTGGTTTGTGCAAAATTCCAAACATAGAAACAAATTTTAAACCACTTTATCGAAAAGGAAATAAAAAAACACAGCTTTTGTATGTTTCATTTTTTTGCACTTTTATTTATAATTCAAGATATTCTGCTTTGTTTATTTCTACAGCAGCGACAGAAATACTTAGAAAGACTTGAGCGCTCAGCTGACACATGCGAGAAGGGGATGTGGATGAGTGATTTTTCGATTGGAATGTGTAATTATATACGCGTGCCGCATGCATGTAGTAATTAATAAAAACTAATTTAGCCAAAATCAAACTGTCGGCGTAAACATAATTTATGGTAGTGTTACCTAATTGTAATTTATCGAAAGTGTACGTAAGGTAATGTCGACCTCACATTCTCGCTTTGACATCCGCGGAGTACAGACGTGTCAAAATTTTTGGCGCTTAAAACACAACACACCTAGTTTCTCGAGCCAAATTTTGTTTTAAATATGTCTATCACAACAAGAAAGCAAAAGAATGACATTGCTGATATTATTGCTGAGATTCCTGATGATTATCCCACCCAACTGCAGACTCAAGATCCACCACCAAAGGAAGGAGATACATCAGTTGTTGATGGGGAAGTATATTATTCTACCTCCAAGTCTTTTTTTGATTTGGATCCCACACGAGAGATAACTTTGGAAATGATTTATTATGAGATGAGAATTATCAAACATGACATTGCTCAAAAGATCAAAGATACTAAGGATGAGATCATCATTAAACTTCAAAACGAAAACCTAGCTATGAAAGCAGAAATTGACACTTTGAGGCAAGATTTAGATTCAAAGTCCTTGATTATTGATGATCTCAAATCTGAATTGAAAAATATCTCAAGTGACTTATGTAAAAAATGACGACATGATACAACTTGAAAGGGAATCTGCTGAGCTTCAACAATATACAAGACGAAAATAACATTGAAATAGCTGGTATCCCCTGATTACGTTAAACAACAGGATCTAGAGGCAAAAGTTATTGAAGTCGCAAAAGCTGTTGACATTACAATCTCTTCACAGGATATTGAAGCCTGTCATCGACTCACTCAAAACAAAAATCAAAACGGACCAAAACGTACTATTGTCAGATTCGTAAACAGAAAATTTGGCAGAAAAAATTCATCAAAAAAGGAAAGGAATTCAAAAAGAGAGAAGTTTTGTCAAAAGTGAATCTTTCTAACACGCTGTATATTAATAATAACCTTTGCAGTTATTATCGATATCTTTGGGGAAAGGTGAAATCACTCTACAATAAGAATGCAATTGAGTCGTTTTGGGTCTTTAATGGGACAATTAACGTGCGTTTTGCTGACAATAACAATGAAGTAATGAAAGTAACACATCTTAATGACTTGATTGAATCTTTTCCTGATTATAAAGACATTTTCTATTCTTAAAAAGTAGATAATTCCCTGATTTTTGTTACGCATTTCTTTCTATTGTGATAGAGTATTCTCTTATTGATATTATATGACACTAGTTTTTTGGCTCGGGAAAACATATCCCTTTGAACTTTGAGACACAAGATTAACAATTCTTCAAGCATGCAAAGTGCGAAGTGCACTGTTTGCCTAAAAAAAATCTCTAGAACCACTCAAATTTTTCATTTTTGTCCAAAATGTGAGGGACGATCCCATGCAAAGTGCCTCGGCGTTGAACCAAAATTTGTAAAAAACATCTGGCTCTGTAAACTCTGCAGGCAAGACGCTTTACCTAATTTTGAAACTGAGGATAAACTACCTATTGGTAAAGACATAAGTCATCTAAAATCCTATTTTAAACATCTCAACTCAAAATCTAATCATTTTTCTAACTTTGATTCTCAAGTCGACGATCAAGAAGACGATATAACTTATGATGATCATGTATCTCACTTTAATTGCAAAATATTATAGTACTCAAGAATTTTTCTTCTCTGCCTCTTAAGAAAAAATCTTTTTCTGCTTTCCATCTAAATATCTGTTCTTTGGAAAAACACCATGACAATCTTACAACTTTACTTTCTGATCTTAATCATAATTTCAGTATCTCGGTATCACTGAGACAAGGCTCCATTCTAAAATTGAAGATACCGAACTTTCCATCAGCGGCTTCAATACTTTTGATACTCCAGCAGTCTCCACTGCTGGGGGTACTGCCCTTTTTATTTCTAAATCTCTTAAAGGCAAAACCTCGTGAGATCTTCAAAATTTTATTAATTTAACAGCGGCAATCTTGAATCCACCTTTGCTGAGATTGTTTTGAAGAATCGAAAAAACTTCATCGTTTGGTTGTATCTACAAACATCCTCTTCTCGATGTTGATCTTTTTAATAAAAATTTTTTATCTCCTTTGTTGAAGAAAGCCTGCCAAGAAAATAAAAATCTTATCTTATTAGGTGATTTCAACATCGATCTTTTAACTTGTGACACTGACCTTTCTCATTCTGCGTTTCTCGACAATCTTGGTGCCTACCAAATCCTACCAACAATCACCTTGCCAACAAGAATTACTGACACTTCGAGCACTCTCATTGATAATATCTTTACCTCTCCTGTCAACTGTACTTCAGTCTCTGGAAATCTTACTGTTGCTATTTCCGATCATCTTCCTCAGTTTTTGGTTCTAAACACAGACTGCGGTCCCGAATTTAAGCCTGAACTTCCTTTTCGTCGAGAATGGTCTAACTTTGATGAAGCCAGCTTCAAGGAAGAATTTGACAGTTTTGATTGGGAAAATCTTCTTGAAATCGACAAGGGGAATGTAGACTCATCTTTTAACACTTTTCAAACTCATTTCTCTTCATTGTATGATAAGCATGTCCCTTTGAAACAACTTACTAGGCGTCAAGCTGATCTCCTGCTGAAACCTTGGGTTACGAGTGGCATTCGTACCTCAATGAAAATCAGGGATAATCTCAAAAATGACTATCTGAGCGTTCCTGATTCTGCAAAGGATCTCAAATCTTTCCTTCGAGGTAGGTATAAATTTTATCGTAATCGAATAGTTTTCACTCATTCGTGCAAGTAAAAAACTTCATTATTCTCGCTATTTTTCAACAAACTCTAATAACCTTCGTAAACTTTGGCAAGGTGTCCGGGAAGTCATATCTTCTTCGAATTCTAGGTCTAGTATTTCTCTCAACATCAATGACTCTCTTTCTTCATGCCCTCAAGAAGTCTCAGAAGGCTTCAATGATTTCTTCTCAACGATTGCTGGTAAGATACGATCAAAAAACCCTTTCACACGTCATCACTTTCTGAATGGCTATCAAATTGAACGTCGAAATCCTAATAACTTTCTCATCTCGCCAGTCTCCAAACTCGAACTCTCTAAAGTTTTAATGTCCTTGAGTGAGAACAAAGCTTCTGGTCCCAATAGCATCCCTTATCGTATTATTTCTTCTAACCTAAATAGTCTGTCTTTGATCTTCACTGACATCATCAATCTTTCTTTTTTTACTGGTGTTTTTCCAAGTCAACTCAAGAAGCGAAAGTCCATTCCGATCTTCAAAAACAAGGATCTCCTTTTGATGCTGAAAATTACAGACCCATTTCACTTCTTTCAAACATCGACAAAATTTTTCAAAAACTTATGCACAACGACTGATAAATTTTCTTGATCAGACAAATTCCATATATTCTTTACAATTCGGTTTTCGCTCTGGACATTCTACTGAGACAGCCCTTCTTTACTGTGTTAACCCAAATCTCAAGTGCCTTGGATGAAGGTGATTTCGGCTGTTCCATCTTTATTGATCTGCAAAAAGCTTTTGACACTGTCGACCCATTCCATCTTACTAGCTAAACAGATTTCTATGGTATTCGGGGAAAATCTCTTGACTGGTTTCGTTCTTTTCTAACTGACAGATCACAGTTTGTTTCAGTTTCAGGTATAAATTCTACATCTAGACGCATGCAACATGGTGTCCCCCAGGGTTCTGTTCTTGGCCCCCTTCTTTCCTCTTTATGTGAACGATCTTTATACTGCTCTTCGATATTCTCTTGTCAATCTGTTTGCTGATGATACTATGCTCTTTCTGAGAGATGAATCTTTAAAACCTATAGCTAAACGAGCAAATATCGACCTTAAGCTTCTCATGAACTGGCTGAAGGCGAATTAGATCTCATTAAACGTTGGTAAGACTGAACTTATGATCTTTCGTCCGATTCGAAAGAAGATCAACTATGACTTAAAAATCAAAGTCAATGGACGCAAACTCATACCAAGCAAAGTTGTCAAGTATTTGGGTGTATATCTGGATGAACATTTGAACTGGAAACACCATATAAACTTTGTTTGTAATAAATTAAAGAGAGCTAATGGAGCTCTCAGTAAACTTAGGCATTATGTTCGACAAGAAAACATTAACATCATTATATTATTCTATTTCTCAATGTCATCTTTCTTACGCAGCCCAAATATGGGGTCAAGGCAGACAATCTATGCTCGCAGGGTCCACATTCTTCAAAAACGAGCTCTTGGATTATGACTTTCTCTGACTTTCGTGCACATTCATCTCCTTTATTTTTAGATTTGAAGATTCTTCGCGTTTTTTCGATTTTGTCAAATATCTAAATATTATCTTTTCTTCAAGCACTTAAAAAACAAAACTTCCTACTCCTTTATTGCAAAGTCTCGAGTATAAGCGATTAAATGATACTGATCGTCATGAAGTTATCCGTTCTAAGTCCGGAATTTTAAAAATACCCGAAGTAAAAACAGTGACTTATGGCAATTACTCAGTTTTATACCAATCAATTCTTGCTTGGAATGAAATTCAACATTTCTTAACATTTGATGACAATTCCACACTTGCATTGGATCGTCTTAAGGACTTTCTTAAGTTATACTTTTTGTCTTCGTATACTTAGCTCTCGTTACAGTTTGTCTTCTTAGTTATTTGGTTATTTGAGTTGGTTATTTTATTTTTAAACTTTGTTTTTTTAAAGCATTTTTACGAAAAATTTCTTGTCAATTTCTACTTAAAATAATACTTTTAAAATTATTCAATCTTGTAACTATATCGTGCGGCCACCTCCTTAGTTTAGCTTTTTTGTCTATGAGTGTGGTCGCTCGTCTCGCTTATTAGGACAAATAAATCATTTACTTACTTACTTACTTTACTTACGTAAAAAAGCTAAAAGAATAAAAGTTTATCTGGCTAAAAAAATATAAAAGCCATGGATCATTTTACAATTAGAAATATCTTTGCCTTCTTTTAGTTTTTCTTCTAGCACCGGACCAGATTTCTAGATAGAGATAATTACAATATATAGAGTCCCTCTAAAAGCACCCTGTGCTCATCACAGTACAGCCCCACTGGAAAATTAACCAAATTTCATTTCATGGAAAATTAACTTTGATTTAATCTTCATTTGAAATTCAATAGATTTATATCCCCCATTGGGATTTCGATAGAAATTTGTCCCGAATCCCCACTTCCACCGGGGGCTGTGAGACAGGGTGCTCAAGAGTACATATAGCGTAGAAAAAAACTATGACGTATAGCGAATAGGCCACAGGGGGAGGTATAAAATTGAATGGGGATTAAACATATTTCTCGTTTTGATGGCAGTATAACTTTGACAGTCTCAAAGTATAGTGGAATTTCGTCCGGATCTCGTATTCATGTAATTTCCTCTTCATCACGAAACTAATTGAATTTGAAAGAAGATACACGTTTTTTTTTTATAAGGAACCTTAACTTTGCTCTGAGCCTGGAGTTCCTTATTTTTACAGATAATTTCAGTCTCAAAGTTCCTTATGGAGTTCCTTACTACATAGGAAATTTTGAACTTTTTGCCCCTTGAAAGATCAAAATTTGGTCAAATTAGTCCCAATAAGGTACATTATTTTCAAATCCACTTATTCTCAGCCTGAGCAGTTCCTTAACAATTCCTTATTTTTTGAACCATTTTCAGCCTCGAGTTCCTTATAAACGTGTTCCTTATAAAAAAACGTGTATGACTCTTACCCCCGGTGAAGACGACGTGCTCATGTCCAATCAATCTGAAACGAATAAATTAAAGGAAAAAAAAATAGAAAAACATTGAGGTATCCCAAAATCCCAAAGTCGGCTAAATTTTAGGCCAAAATTTATTCTCGCTAAAATTAATCAACATCTTTGAAATCAACTCATCTGAACCCGGCTTTATTTCCCCACAATATATCGCAACTAAGAAGTAACGCTTTTACACCGTATATCTTAGTTTAACTTT
>NW_027103557.1:0-4837 GCF_902728285.1 Clytia hemisphaerica | reverse complement strand
TATACCCTTTGGTAATTACGCACGAGCGAGCGCAGCGAGCGAGTGCGATTCTTTTGGCAAAAGCGCGGGAAAAAAAGCTGATATGCGGAGTGATAAAATCGATTTTTACCCTTTTTCAGCCTCGTTTCCATGCAGACTTTCGTCGTCGTGTGCAACTGTCTTAAGTCCCAATATGGAGAATTATCGCCTGTACCCGACTGTCTGTTGGAAGCATTACGTAATGGATTTTTTCCAAATCTCTTTTTAAATCGAGCTCCGGCGTGAAAAACAGTAGGATGTTTTTCGTACGACGATGAATACGTCATTTCTTCAAGAAACGTCTGGTGAAAATATAAGTATTCTTCTCGATCGGGAAACGTCGCTCGGTTCGGAAGCGTATTGTTGATCGTACCATACTGCCTTTTAACAGTCAAAACAAAGATGGCGGCAAAAATAAACAACTGGTTGCTACCGCTCTTTCGCTATTTTTCTTTGGTTTTTATGATGCTTTAATGAGTTGAATTGGATCATGATTTTTGTGTGATTGTTACAAGAAATGCTTGATGATGAAGTTTTCTTATTATTCCTTCCTGAATTTGATGTTTCGTTTGGTTTGGCATGAATGAGAGATTGATGCACAATCTCTTCTTGAAAAACAGGATATTTTATCCGGACGATATTTTATCAACTTTCACAACAAACTAACTTCAATTTTGCCCGTATATTTACACAAATTCTAACAAGGCAGTTGACTGAATATTTGTGGATAAATCTGACCATGCTATATTTGAAAAATTAAATACTTGCGACATCAAAAAAGTTTGAACTCACTTTTTTTATGATGATGGTCAGAACAGATGGTAGATGCGGCACCCAGGAAATCGTTGTGGTTGGATATGAACTGGTTAGCTTTAATGTAAAAATTTAAACCCAGAGCAAAATTTACTGATTGATGATTGATGTTTTAAAAAAAACAACGTGGAAAACTTTTGGTTGTGAATTTGGACATTTTCTTGCACCGTGCGTTTTTTTAAACTTGGAAATTTTTGCTGTGAATTTGAACATTTTCTTCTACGTGCGATTTAAACTTGGAAAACTTTTGGTTATGAATTTGGACATTTTCTTCCATGTGCGTTTAAAACGTGGAAAACTTTTGGTTGTGAGTTTGGACATTTTCTTGCAGGTGTGTTTTTTAAAACGTGGAAACTTTTTCTGTGAATTTGGACATTTTCTTCCACGTGCATTTTAAACATGGAAAACCTTTGGTTGTGAATTTAGACATTTTCCTCCACGTGCGCTTAAAACGTGGAAAACTTTTGGTTGTGAATTTGGATATTTTCTTCCACGTGCGTTTAAAACGTGGAAATTTTTGCTGTGAATTTGGACATTTTCTTTCACGTGCTTTTAAAACGTGGAAATTTTTGCTGTGAACTTGGACATTTTCTTCCCTGTGCGTTTGAAATGTGGAAAATGTTTGTCGTTAACTTGACATTTTCTTCCACATGCATTTAAAAAATGTAGAAAAGTTTTGCTGTCAGGCAAAAATAAAAAAAAGTAGTGTTTCTGGAATGCGGGTGAAGGAAAAAAGCTTTGATGCGGCCGGCCAGAAAAAAATTTTCTATTTTTTTGATGACTTAAGTAATATATAAGATCATTGAAATAGAACTTTAACAATACTGTAACTTTTATATGTACAAACAGTATGGTAAGCCCTGAATATACTAATGTATCAACTACTAACTAACAAACAATAGACCTTTTTTTAAAGAGGCAACCCTGTTGAATAATTATGTAGTCCAGCATAAAAACAATGATACAGCCATGCATAATTACTGTTTCATGCATATTATAATAATTATGCATGGCTATATCATTGTTTTTTTTGCTGGACTACATAATTATTCAACAGGGTGGCCTCATTAAAAAAAGGTCTATTCTTGATCTACAAGTGGGAATATCTAACCAAACTACTTTTATAGCTTAAAATGCTCCAACTTGATTTTTTTATAATGAACTATATAGATGAACCCATAGTCTGTGGCCAAATCAGAAAATTATTATTTTTCACCCGGTTGGTTTCCAGAAACCCTACATTTTTTATTTTCGCCTCAATTGAAAATTTTTTCAAGCAATATCCTGACATGAAGACGTTTTTTCTTTTTGGAAATTTTGGAAATTATAATTGCCAATTATGTGACATTTTTTGCTTTTGCAGCATGCTTTTGAAAATTACAAAATGCCTTCTGCCAGGGGAATTTTTTCCTTTCGACGTTCTTTCAGATTATGAAAATGTTTCCTAGTATTGTATGAGATTTTTTTTTCTTCTTTTGCATTACACTTTTTTTTATATAAGAACCAGTAAAATTTTTCTGAGCTTCTTTTTTTTTTTTGCACTTTGAGCTTCTATCATGTTCTTATTAATAGGATGTAAGTCAGGTATTTTAGGAATTATACCCAATTTTTATTACTTTGACCCCTAAATTGATTGAAATTGAGTAGTTTCAGGCTCAGCATTGTTCTTAAATTGTTCTTATTTTTTGGCGATTTTGAGCCTCGTTGTTCTTATAAAATTGTTCTTATATTAAAAAAAGTGTATGTTTGAAATCATGAAATTGTTTCCCTGTTTTGAAAGTTTTTTACTTTTTGACATGCATTTCAAAAAATATAACTTTTGGATGCTATAATTTTTTATCTTTTTTTCAATATTTTATATATTTTACCTTTTCTCCAATATTTTATATATTAAACCTTTTTGCCAATATTTTATATATGAAAGTATATGCAAAATATTTCATCTCTTTTGAAAATATAAAATTTTCCCTTGGTTTTCTTATTGTAAAATATTCACAATTTTTGATGAACAAGATCAATTTTTGTAGATATACATTACCCCCTGATTTAAGAAAACGAGAAAAGAGAAAAAGTATTTTAGGTTGAAATTTTAAGATATTTGAGTTAAAAAAACTTCAAAAAAGCAATTTGTTTTGAAAACAGAATATCAACTTTCTTTTGGTTCACCAGAGTTTGTACATGTTTAAAATTCATTGATAGAAATTTTCCTTGCTCTCGTGACGATCATGAAAATTACCAAAAAAGGTTTGTTCACCATGCAAATATCGCGAAAATAGCCCAAATCATGCCTCGAATTATTTCCCGATCACGCATCACGCAAACGGCTGGGTACAACTTTTTAAAATTGTATCATAAAATGGCTCACTTTCTCATTCCCGGGAAAACATACCTGCCCCGTCTCCGGGATCTTTTGCTTCTAGGCGTCTCAGGCTAAAATCGGTGTTAAATCTTATCTACTTTTATGGCGTTTTGGTCCTTTTCCGTTGTACACTAAGCAATCGGAAAGTTTCGCTGGGAATAAGGAAGTTTAGCAATCCTACGGTATGTACATGTTTTTTTTTTTATAAGCATACAAAAATCCGAAAACAGGCTCAGAGATGCTTAGTTCGAAAGCTTAATAAGGCTGAAAAATGCTTGAGGGGATGCTTAAATCTAAAGCATAAATTTAGGGAAATACTGAAAATCCGTGAAATTCCAGCAAAAAAAAGCCAAAATCAGGGAAAAAATATTTTTTGTAGGCTCAAGCAATGCTTTGCCATATGCTTAATTTTTCCCCATATCTGAGCCTACATATGCTTATAAGTGCAATGCTTATAAAAAAAAAACATGTAGTGTAAAAAACCTTTCGCTTGCGAACACGAGATTTTCGTATCGTGCGTAACCCCTTTTACAATTGATTAGTTTTTGCAAAGTAAACAAGGGATGACGCACAATTTGAGCACATTTATTTTTCTTATAAGCATATACTTTATAAAAATCAAATCAATAACTTTTGATAGCTGGGGATATACTTTTAAGTAATTAGTTCTTACAAGGTAGACAGGGGACTACTGGTTGCACCAGTTTTAATATGGTTCAGCCTCGCTTATTCATTATAAAAAATGACCGTGTCCGAATCATTTCTCATGACTCGACCTAAACCTTTTTTTCTAATCCACCTCGTAATTTTCTTAATAGCTTTTTCAGAGCCAGCATTTTAGCATACTTTTTGCAAATATTTGGCGAAATTTTCGACTTCAAGTCGTCTTGTTTGTCTTCCATTTATAAAATAAACAAGGCTTAAAATTATTCTTGGGCTTTTGAAATTTGAATGTTTAGTTCTTGTTTCCTTCCTCTTTTTCTCACGTTTGAGACAATACTTGGTAGTTGAATAGAGAAAATTTTGACGATTAAATGAAAGATATTCCAAAAATTGAAAAATTTGAGGCTTTCCCGGATTTATGTAATTCTTATGAAAACTGTGTACTTTAGATTTTATTTCCATATCACATGCATGATTAAGTGGCTTTAAACTTATCGATGTAAAAGCATATAATTATGACATTGAGGTGAATACAGTCGCTCTCATATTGTTTTCTGACCAGCCACCAGAACCGTTGGAAAACCAACGGATCCGGCGAGACGAGAAATTTTTGAACAGTATGGAAAGATGTGGAAGATTGATATTTCCTCGTATTTCCACTTTTTCGAAATATGGACTTTCTAATTGTTGGAAAGTTAGAAAGATGATATTGTGGTAAGATAGAAAGGTAACCTTACAAACTAGTTCACATTTACGTATTTCCACCAGTTTGAAAAGTGAAATTTCTAATAGTTGGAAAGTTGGAGTAATGATCTTTCCACTGATTGGAAAGTTAGAAAGATGACTTTGTGGAAAGATAGAAAGGTAACCTTATTAACTTTCCAATGGATGTGGAAAGACCATCATTCCACTCATTGGAAAGATGTGGAATTGTCACATTTCCACGCCTTTCCACACATTGGAAATCTCTTTTTTCGCCCAGTG